>NW_017263605.1:964227-1001575 GCF_001500285.1 Mollisia scopiformis
AGGGTGGTCCACTCCGAGCTTCGTCTTGCTCGTCTCCATGACTTGCACGTCCAGCTGTTCAGCATCATCCCACCGGCCATTCAGCCTGTACACCGAGCCCACCATTGCCATCCCCTTTAGTGTATCAAGATGCTCATCACCGAGAATCTTCTTTCGAACTTTCATCACATTCACCGCCATGTTCTCTGCTTCTACACCTTTTCCTACTTCGCCAGCATACCATGCAGCCTTGTATAATACGGAAGCCCAGTCAAGTAGAGAGTCTTGTTCCTTAGGCTTCTGCAATACTGCCGATTGCGCGTGTGGGAAAAGTGCCTGACACCTTTCCCAATTCTCGTACTCTCCCGTTGTAAGCTGTGCGTCAAGATTCTTGATAAACTGATGTTTCCACCTCTCCATCTGCTCGTGAGCTTCAAGCCATTTCCGGGTGGCTAACTGTACTAGTCCGTGCATTTCGAATGTTTTGCCATTCGCGTTGACAGAAATAAACGAGTAATCTCGTAGGGTCCAGACATCGTCGTCAAAACCATCATCCACAGTGGATTGCGATGTGTCATCTTCATCCATATCTTCATCCCCATCCTGTTCACTTCGCTTTCGAAGTAGAGCCTCGGGAATTCCTTGCCGGTCAAAAAAGCTCATAAGCGATAATAAATCAGCAGCTGATTGTCTGATTTTATATATGTGATTGAAAGATATTTGCCATGCAACAATAATAGAGTTATTCGCGTTCTCATCTCGTCGGAGCTGTCCGCCTTCGACTTCAAGGAGGCTCGTTCTCTTGCGATAGCTCTTCAAAAAGTCCTGAAGGTACTGGTGCACGGAATAGCGTGGCGCCATTTGGGAGATGTATGCGGCTGCTTGGACGATGGCAAGCGGCATAAATTCAAGCTCCTTAGCAAGTTCTGCAATATTTTCGCCATCATAATGCCCTCCTAGTTTGTTCTCGAAAAGTGTTAGCGCATCTGTCTTATCCATTGCCTTGATTGCGATAATATCGCGCTGTTCAACTAGCTTTAGCGCCGCATTTTTGCTCCGTGTTGTTATGAGAATCGACCCATTCGGACACTGCGGCAAGTATGACACGAGCGACCGTGAGTTCCCACTCTCTATGCCGCTTGTTTGCCCATATTGCCCGGTCCTTCGAGTCTCGACGAGAAAGCGAGCATCATCCACATTATCAAGTATAAGAGCCCACTTTCTCTTCCTATCATCGCGCAGCCAGTCGTGCACAAGCTGGAAGATATCGGCTTGTGGATTCTGTCGTCCAGAGATTTTGACACAATTTGCAATATCTCGAAAGCTCTGCTCGAATCGGGCAGTGTTGCTTGCGTGGACCCAAAAAACCCATGTCTCCGGCGAGCGATCTCGAGTTCGATAGGCGTATTCGATGGCGAGTTGCGATTTGCTTCGCAGTAGTTAGCTAGGTTATCTGCATTCATGAGAGCGTATGTGCTCACCCGACACCGCCCAGGCCAACGAGCGCGGTCCGTGATCCCAGGACAGCGCAATTCTGATGAATCTGATCGAATATCCCTCGCTCGACAAAGTCTTTGTCGCGACTGAAGGGTATGACGATCGAGGGGTTTGGTGGAGTTTCTGGTCGTTCTGCGGGTGGAGATGTTATTAGCGCGGGGTCAGCTTGGACCTTTGCAACTTACCAGGAGGAGCATGGTGGTGGAACTGAGTATTGACGGGACCGTTGAATATTCCACCTTGGAGGCCGGAGTTGCCCTCGCGAAAAGATATCGTGGTTGCCATTACAGTAACTTATTGTAGAGGTTTGCGAAGGAGTGTTGTAGCAGCTGTTGTTGGCCATCCTTCAGCCGCGACGACGCGCAGCTGCCTCCAATCAGTTAGACGGCGCTTCCAGTGCCGCAGCCTCAGCTTCTGATCAGTTCTTCATATCCGCCTGCTTCTGTCATTAACAAGACATTTCGGCTGGACGATAGCCGACATCATCAACACATTCAGCTGCTGTTCACCTTTCGCCGTTCTCAAACTACTCCGCCGCAATGGCATCTGCGATAAATTTTGGTAACAATAACGCCGGCTTCCAAGCCGGGATCATCAATGGTCCAGTCAATACGCAGTTCCATCACTATATCCCTACTGGTAAGTTGCAAAGGTCGAAGCTGACCGGTGCTTATGACGCTAATTCTTTGTCCAGCTGTCTCTCCACAAGCCTCAACAAATATCCTCATCATGTCATCTGACCCTCGAAACACAGACCGTCTTCGGCTTGGCACCGAACGCCGCGAGTTGGAAGATGCTCTGCGTGATACACGATATGGAAAGTCATTTAATCTCTACGATATCTGGAGTTGTCGAGTACGAGATATTACGCGCGTGTTGGATCGATATGAACCGAATATACTCCATTTCAGCGGTCACGGAAGTAATTCAGCGATATTCTTTGAGAGAGACGACGGTGAAGCCATAGCCGTAGATAAGAACGCTCTTGGGGCTTTGCTAAGAACACAAAAGGGGCTAGATCTCGCCATACTAAATGCTTGCTACTCTCGCGACCAGGCGCAAGCCATTGCGGACGCAGTCGGATATGCTGTTGGAATGGAGGGTGCCATAGACGATGAGGAAGCAATTGAATTTTCTCGCGAGTTCTACAGAGCGCTTGGGGACGGACGTTCATTCGAAGATGCATTTGAGAGAGCCCAGTTGGCAGTAGGTTTGACATCGAATTTAAGACTACATCTCCTAAAGCGAACTCAGAATTAGGGTTTAGGAAGCTCTTCTAACCTCTTCAAAAGATATTATACTACAACGATTTCAGCTTTTACAAGAGTCTCTTAGTCTCTCCGTCTTGAGCCCTCTGAGCTACTGAATTGTTCTACCTCTGACAATGCTGCGAGCCTTCCTTGACCTGACAACATCTCGGTACTACGACAGTCTTCTTCCCTGTGTATTCTGTCGGGCCCATTTGAAACGGGAGGACTTTCTGGGCGAACAATCCTCCATCAGCTCCAGAGAGCTCGGCGCTGCTTGATTTGTCGATGCAGCATGTGTCCACCGAGAAGTTTTCGCCGCCAGCCTTACTCATGCTCGTACCGTCTACCAGGCCCCCAGAAGGTAATCTCGTCCGATCCCCACCTGTATGAAAGTATAGCATAGTTGGGTATAGCGCTTTCAAAGAAATCGATCAGGTCCAAGTTGCCATTATCGTCAGACAGGAAGAGGCTATTGCAAAAGCCGCAGGGACCCACAGCCAGAGCCAGAGCGGTTCAGTCACTGTGACTTTCAGTGGTAAATTCTTCGGACTTTAACGCGAAGATCATTAACAAGAGAGTTAGTTGAATGAATTTCGGAGAAAAGTAAACACATAATAAGATATAATAACTTGATGAAGATAAACTGATATGTTTCCTAAATTAAATAGTGACATTCTTTGCACTTTAAACAGCCAATGATCCTCCAGGTACCAATAAATTAGAGGTCTATGCTCACAACAGTATCCTAGACCAGAGCTGAGTTTTGAAGAGTCTGTCCTCCTGCTCAAATACTCATCATCGTAGACTGCATTAAGCCATTCTGTATTGGCGATAGTTAGGCTTTCGTCGGTTTTGCGACGCACTGTGTTGTCACGTGATATATGCGTTCCAGAAGTTTTTATGTCAGTGGGGAAACGGCAAAGAAAATGTGTAACTACAACTTCGGAAATGTGTCTTAAAAGCTAATCACCCAGATTCTATTTTATCCTGCACAGCTTTAGATGCATGGAAGGCTGCACAAGAGGATGTGGAATTATGAAAGTGTACTATAATGTAATTATTCGTAATAAGCTGACGACTGGTAATTTATCAGTACTCAGCGTGAGTGTTTGAGCTTTAAGTGAGGCACTTCTGCTGCAGTCATCGACTAGATCCATGCCAAATATCACGTGATTATTTCGAAAAAGCGGTCTAGAGTCGGGCATGTGGGGCTGTGCTGCGCGAAGATCGTCACTTGCTCCGATCCGAGGTACCGACCCGCGTGGCGGTCTTGCATGAATTTGTACGCCACAGCCGCCACAAAGCTATTTATGAGTTCTTGCATATTTAAAGGCACTTGGAGCTCTAATAAGATATTTGTTATAAGGTTTGGGGATAGTATAAGCTAGGTGACGCAGCTGTGGTAGAGAAAGTCTGTTACGCTATAAAAGGAGACACTTTATAAATGAGGTGAAGGGCGACGACACGAATATGATTTTTTTAGTCGGAGGCATATAAGGCATTTGTGAGTGGCCACGGAATACAGTTACCAAAAATTTTCAAGAGATATTGCGGTGTGCATAGATTTTAAGATGCTTAAAGTCAATGTACCAGTTGGATTTTCCGGCACGGAGGGTTTTCCGTTACGCAGGGATGGACGTTATACCAAATCTTCGGTATCAATTTCCAGTCCTCTTGTGAAAAATTTATTCGACGCATGTTCCAAGAGTTCAGCATCGATTCTGGAAACTTGAATCCGCTATTCTTTTCTTCAATCTCACATGAATAAGCCATCCCGGTATCGATCTTCCACCCCAAGTCTTTTTCAAGCGCTTGAGATATGGTATGCATGACCTGCATCCATGCTGGCCCGTGACCACTCTGGCCGAAAATATTCCCTAAAACCTCATCTTGTGAGCATCTGTTGGCACACTTGCAGCCCCAAGCCCAAAAGAACGTATGTACCAATTCGTGAACGAATATTGTCAGGTACTTCTGGACTTCTGTCGCAGCAGTTCCAGCAAAATCGTACATGGGTGGGTTTGTCCTTATATAAATGGTTCTTTCTTCTTCTTGGTACCAACCGATCGCGTTCTCGGTGACAGCTTCATGAGTAGGATTCGATGCTTTCAAAGCATCGAAGTTGTATGCCTGTACGTCTTTAAGGTACTCGGTCAGACTCCCTCCGAACAACATCTTGTTAAAGGTAGGAAAGAATTCCAATGCCAAGTTCTTGATGGCTTGCATCTCGAGCAGGCTGTCGCTTCGTTCTCCATCTGTCAGTCTGAGATTTGAGTAGCTTCTATCCATGACAGTCCCTAGAAGCTGCCTCTCTGCCAGGTCTAGATGATCCAGAATTGTTTGCTGGTTAGATAAACGGGATTCGATCGCAAAACAGAGAGCTTGACTTAGATCCAAGGGATCGTACGCCTTCAAACGCAGAGTGTGTTGAATTACATCATTGCTAAAGTCTGGATGGGGATTTTTTGGCGCAAAGATGTGGAAGTCTTGAGGAGGAGTGATAACTGTTGGATCGGGGATTTGGGGGTGTATGTAAGCAGGGTTTGACGCCATTGTAAGTTATTGATTGGCGTGTATGTAGGGTAAAATGATAATAATATTGAGTAAATGATGCAGTAATGAAGGTGAAAAATGTAATGCTTTGCAATAATTCAAAACTGAGACTTACCAGAAGCCTATGAAAATGAGAACAAAAATGAAACGGAGACGCAGAAAAGGACGTAATACTACAAGATGATCGACTTGACTCTTAATCATGCTCAATCTGCCGCATTATATATTTCATCGTCGGCTTTATTCTCTATTTTTGGAACAAAAGTAGCTTGTTCTTTGGGAAACTAGAAAGCTATTATGGCGACTAGATCAAGGAAATATTTTCGGGGGTGCTTTAAGAGTCTGGAGTTTCTTTGTTATTATGGATTGCCAAAAGTGAAAATAACAAAGCGAGCCTTTAAGAAGAAGCTGTCCTGAATGGGTTGGTCTTTGGTGTAGTATAATCGTTACTTGACATTGGCATAAGCATCGAACATCTGTCAAGGGTATTGCATTATGTCCACTGCAGCATTTCTTTGTCAACTCAGAGCCTAGTGATAGGACGGGACGACAAGATTGTTTGATTGGAATGCAAATCCATGCACACGTTATCGAAATACAACGACAAAGAGATCAAATCTTTGTTTATCTATCAACGCACATGACCGCAGCAGCAAGCCTGTGCTTTTGGTCATTGAAAGTGAATCGTCAGGCGCCGAAAGAAGTGTGTGCAATAAGTTTGGTCTTTCTTATGTTTTTATTCAGTGCTGCTCAAGAGAACCCCGAGGCAATTCCACGCCTGAGGGCAGATGAATTATCCCACGTAGATTGAAATCTGGTCTTCATTTTCTTGTTGCAAGTAGTTGAACGGCAGGATAGAAGATATCCACTGGTATATCAAGGCCTCCAATTGCTTCTTCAACCTCATCCCAGAATCGTTTCACTTGTTCTTCTGGTATGTTGTACAACAGGGTGACGAAAAACTCTTTCAACCATTTCAAATCTCTCACTTCAGTCCAGTTGTCATCTTTCTCAGCTTCAAACACATCATCTTTCCCCACTTTGCTTTCGTACGATGCCTTGTTCTTGACACTCATAGCCATCGGTTCTTTCTTTCCCCCTGTGTTTATCAGAGTTCTCTTCACTCCAGGTTCCCAATCTTCTGTCGAAAATGGAACGATGTCGAATGCCGAATCAGTAGCGCGCATAGCACGAGCAGCAAATCCACCCCCCTCAATCAGTTTGTCTGTCCAAACATCATAGACCTTATCCAAAGCTGCCTGAGCTTTCGGGTTATTGGACAACTGCGCACGGCCATAGAAACTGATAGCAAGAGTCCCGCCACTTTTCACTTGTCTTGCGAATGATTTCATCGCTTTTTCGACGTCTGCCCAATGCATTGCTTGAGCTATGATGAGCAGATCGACTGTCCCATCTTCTACCGAACTCTTCTCGGCACTTTCTTGCAGGAACGTAAACTTTGACTTGGGAAATCCGAACTCGTTTGTTAATCGATCGCATGCAATATCCACATAGGTATCATTCGGATCCGAGACGACCACGTGGGTGAATTTGTTCGCGAGCTCTTGGGCAATGATGCCAGGCCCAGTCCCAACATCATGCGCAACATCCCAAGTATTTGAATGCTCAGAATGGTATCTGTAGATGCGGTCGTAGTATGAAGAAGGGTAAATCGGTCGGTGTTTGATGTAGTCCGCCCAGCTGAAGTTGGGAGCTGCAAAGCCTGGTTTCTCGGATGGTTTGGAAGACATGCTTTCGCTTCAGAATTTGCGATAGAGAGAAGCTTTGTCCCTTCTAAACTTTCGTGAGAAAGTATGGCCCTTAGACGGACTACTGTTGCTGACAGCGCTAGCTGAAATGGGCGGTGCGTGTCGTATTATCAGCGAATCACCTCGCTTTTTTGGAAAGGGGCCGCGTTCGGCAAAATTTGAGCAGAGGTTATTGCACTCCCACAACTCTAGCTCAGAATTCCATGAACGTACCGCAGCAGCAGAACATGTTACGGAATGACAACCAAATATTACTCTCTGTGGGTCGGGGCAGCGGCAGGAAGGATTCTGCTTTGTTGGTGGTCATGAATTTGGCCACTCACATCTGCAACTTTCTCCCAAAGTGCACACAACTTCTCATCGTATAGATCATGCCCGATGCTTTGATTTCCCATTACCACCTTCGATCAGCTTGTCTGTCCAAAGCAGCCTGGAGTTTAGATCCAATGGGCGACTCTGTTCGGGAACAAATCGTTCGAAACTCTGGTGATATCACAAGGAAGTTCCAATGGAATTGGTCCCTCCGGCCAGCCCAACTCCAGTTCGAATCTTTCGGGCCTTGTGACCAACTTTGCATCTTCCAGAAGTCGCTTTTCTTCACTGGGCCATTGGTCTTCCCATAGAAAGATTGGAAATATTTGTACCAGCACTTTCTTCAGTCCCTCCATCGACGCAATAATCTCCCAAACTTTCGTCCACTCTGCTTTTTCGAAAGTGTTTTCCAATGGCACTTTAAAAACATGCCACACGAGCCACATATCATTGATCATATTCAGACGCTGAGTAATTAGTTTTCTGGGGAGGTAGATTATCGTCATGCCAAAGCCAAATTTGATCCTGTTCCCAGAGTATATCAAGTTGATCGTCTCTAGATAACTGAGTGCGTTAGTCATGCTAATCAATAAAGAAGAAACCCAAGATTGCATACAGTTGGCGGCAAGTCAATGGAATTGATAGCACGAAGCGCTTCCTGATAACGTCGATAGGCCTCATCAATATGCCTATTTTATTTTGTTTCAATTGACCGAGCTCTTCGACAACGTTCAGATCCAAAGGGATCCCGCAGACGCAATATTCAACGATTTGTCTTCGGATTTCCAGAGGCAGGAGAAGGAAAGTGGGTTTGGCATGTACATTGCCAGCTTTCGATGCGCGATCTAATTCTGTGCTGAAAATGATAGATAATGCCTTTTCCCGCGGATAGAGCGGCTTTGGAGGTGTGTCTTCTGTGGCACTCTGCTCCTGTGAGGGTTGCGTTCCAGGCCTTCTCAATTTCCTTCTCAATTTCCCTTTCAAGGCCGAAGAACGAGAGCGAAAGAACTTCAGCATGCTTGGGATGGAAAGCTATGTCGAAGGAGTTGAAGATAATCAAGAGCAAACCGAGGTTGGAGATTATGCGACGTGAGAAATTGGTCATCAATGCCCACCAATCACGAAAGACCAGCTCAGAATCGAGGCTGAATTTAATGACCTGCAGAAGGCACAAACTGCAGCCGCAATTCTGCTTTTGATTGAGAGGCGCCTACTATCGGACTTTACAAGCCGCTCTCGTTCAGTAATCAGCAAAACCGGCATTTGCTTACTGTGCAAGATACACGAAAGGATTATTCCACATCTATTGACTTTTAACCTTTTACGGACGTAGCGCAACTGTTGTGAACAATGAATATAATTGCAGCGAGTTCCATGAAGAGATCCACATGTTCAGCCTAAATTTGAATCACATTTTAAAAAGTAAAGATTCAAACGAAAATGGAGACATCAACCCCAGTCATCCAAGTACTTTCTCGAAATAACTACGAGGAACAACATCTAGTTACTCTTCCCAACGCACTTCCTCTCCCAGAATTGAACCCTTCTTCCATCCGGGTTCAAACATCCATCATCTCTCTGACCGCCAACAATTTGACTTACGGACGGATAGGGCACCTCCTGAGCATCTGGGATATCCATCCTCTCCCGCCATCAATTCCAACAGAATATTCGGACCCCACGAAATTTGGTCGCATCGCAGCTTGGGGCTATGCAACTGTTCTCGAAAGCAACGTCTCTGAGATTGGCACAGGAGCACAGATATTCGGACTTCTTCCCATTGGAACTCTTCCGCTTGACATGCAGATTCGAATGAACCCTGAAGTCCCGACCCAATTCTTCGAAATCAGCAAGCACAGAGAAAATGTGATGTCGCTTTACAACCAATACACTTCCTACCCGCCAAGTAAAAGGACAGAGGAATTGAAGAAAAGCCAAGCATACGACGCATTGTTCCAAATATTCTTCACAACAAGCTACTTGATCAATCGCTTCAGTTTCCCCTGGGACTCTGAAGAATTGATACCTCCAGCAGCCAATTGGACTCTGGAAAAAGGAACAATTGACAGCAAGACGGTCATTCTGATCTTTGCAGACAGTGGCAAAACAGCACTCGCCCTAGCATACCTACTGAAAAGCTCTCGTCCAGCAGGGACACAACCCCGAACCATTCTCGGAATCGGCTCGTCCAAATCCCGTTCTTTCGCCAAAGAAACAGGACTGTACGATAAAGTCTTAACCTATGATTCCGACTCTGACAACAACCTAGATGCAAAGCTCGACTTGAAAGCTGATTCTAAAATCCTTCTTGTGGAGTTTGGATCAAGAGGTGAAGCGGGAAATCGATGGGAAGATAAATTCAGAGAAGAGGGAAGGAATGTGGAGCAGTTGATTGTTGCGGGAGAAGTCGTGGCAGAGAGTCCTGAGAAGGCGAACGAGAGGTTTAAGAAGAGGACGGAGAGAGGGGCAAGTGTGTTTAATGCTTCGATCGTGAGAGGAAAAGCGATAGAGGTTTTGGGTGAGAAGAGATTTTTCGAGGAGTTGATGAGGGAGTGGAAGGTGTTCAAGGAGGGTGGATTGGTGGAGAGTTTGAGATTGGTCTGGGGAGAGGGAATGGAGGGTGTTGGGAAGGGGTGGGAAAGGTTGTGTGAAGGTGGAGTGAGCGCGGATCAGGGGTTGGTGTTTTCTTTGGACTGAGATCTGCGATTTTGGATGTGGGAGAATAAGCAAGAATTGCTAGCAAAAGTTTGAATCATTTAATGAATTCGGATTTCATGTTCACAAAACACTAGAATGATCTAGACGGTGTAATCTTCAAGGTGATGCTTCGGCGAAATGGCAGATGTCCATTCGGTGCATGATTCGCATCTGAAAGTGATCAACACTTGGAAGTAATAGGGAGACACTCAACTCCCTGAAAAGTACTAGCAGCATTGCCGCGAGAAGGTTCCACAGATGTGACGCATCTAGAAAGAACATCTTCCAAGGATGCGGACAGCACAATGCAACGATCGAGAAAGAGATGTGGATATATGACTCTGCTCCAGGATTTCGAGTTCAAACAAAAGCTTCTGGACACAAGAAGGGCCGTCTAAATGCTCGCTTGGAAGTTTCCGCACGCACATGCAGTTGCTGTCATTCACCCATGAAGTGCAGACCAGAAAGTAGGAACTACTCCCAATGCCTTCACATTCCCAGAAATTGAGCACCATATCATCGACTGGAGCAATGCCGAAAGCGAAGCGCGATACCGCTCACAAGAAAAGACGCCCACGAGCTGGATTTCCACGACGATCAGGTACAAATATGTAGACATCGGTCCTTCTCGCACCCGGCGCAGGAGATTCTCCTTTTTCCAACCGAAGCTGCGACTAATTCCGATGGAGTGGATAAGAGTGAGATCAAAATATGCACTCACTCGGTAGTATACCCGAAACGAGCCTAAATCCGGGGAGAAGAGGAGGCCGAGGGATATCTTGGTTTGGAGATATGCGGGGTGTTCGGTTGTATTGTGGATCTGGAAGCCGTGTCGATTGAAGAACAGGATTGCCGTGTTGATGATGTGCGTGTCTTTGCAGAAATCTCCAGTTAGAACATTTGTGGGCTTGTGATTGACCCCGCAATTGTCGAACACTGAATTTTGAAGCCGAAATAATGGAGCAGAGGTATACTAAACTCTGAGTACCAAGCGAGCGAGAACGAAACAAAAAAGATCCGAAACTTGTTCAAAAGAGGAAGCGGAGTACAGTACAAATACAAGGAACTCAATATCTTAGTGCTAAAGCGAAAGAAAGCCGCGGAAACAGCGCCTGTAAAAATCTGAGGGCCAACTTGACTAAGCACGTGGAAAGCGCATGGTTGTCTCCGGATTGAACATTTCGACTTCTCCCCCGCTTTGAACCACCCGTTCTTCAGCCATCGACACAAGCTCAAGCCTCAGTCCGTGCACCTCCGCACTTTGAACATTATCTCCGCACTTTTCGAAGGTGAAGATGGAGGCTTTCGGTCCTACTCCTCTGCTTAAGCGAGAGCCCCCCTTAACTTCGTTCGGTTACACGTTGATGCAGCTCCAGATCACATGACAGGACTTGACTTCGGCGAGTGGCGGATGTCAAGATGCACGTGTAGTTTGTAGCTCTTTCCCGATAGATCCACACATCTGATTAATGGCATGAAGGACTTCTGATGTTCTTGATATTAAACGAAAGAATGATATGATTCGACGCATGAGTTCGTGGAATGAGGAGCTGATGAGGTTTACCGGCTGAGTTCGGTTACTCGGATGTGGAAATGGCAAAATCATGCGAGGAAAAATCGGCGCCCGAATGCATGTACCTTGTACTGTACATGAATCACGCTCGAAATGAAATCGTCAAAACGAGGAAGAAGAAGGCCAAAGAAACGTGCAAATAATTCTGCAGGATATGGCCTGATATATTGCTGATATGGCAAAGTTCGTGGTTTGGGATATGCTGGCGATTCTGGTGGGAGATCTGCAACTGACCAATCCCGGGCTTCCCATAATTTCTGTCATGGAAGCATTATGGAACACACCAAGAAGGAGGCGGAGCAATCAACACATCTCCATTGCCCGATGGATCAGGATGGCTTCAAACATCTCAATCCTTCGAAGGACTTTAAAGGGAATCCCCGATTGGACCAAAATTTGCAAAGGAGAAGAGGTACAGATCGAGTAACTTCTCCTTCGTGAAGCTGATGGTGGGATTCTGCGACACAGGAATCAAGCCACCATAGGCAAGTACCGAAGAACATGTCCATAGAAATGAGGATATCATGACTGTCTGCCGGTGCGAGGCGCTGGGTTTCGTGGCGTGCGTAGGTAATGCTGACGGACTTGATCTTGCATGGAACACGAGACTTGATTTGGTCGTCTTGCGACGTCGACGGCTGGGTTCTGATTAGAAAGAAATTGAAAACTTTGCATGGAAAATCCCCATCACTAATTTGGGGACATGAATCCATGATGATGCACTTTACCTCGATTGGGATTCATGAGGCTTGAAGTCACCTAAGGAATGCCGTGCGGTTGATCGTGAGAAGTGAAGTCACACAATCCGGCCATGTACCTACCGATCTTCGTGGGACGCTGCTGCAGTCTAGAATCCACTGCCACCGCCGTCAGATGAGAAATCTTTGTGAAGTGATCTGTCGTGGAAGTGAGGCTGCTGACACAGCCTGGATTCTTCTGCTACGTTACGCCTTTGTCGGTGCGGCGACTTCCTTCGATCGCGAGGCCAGCATAATCGCTATATACAGTACGGTGTAGTGGTCTTGGTCCTGGTGCTGGGTTTCTTGTTCTGTTTGAATCTAAGTATTGCTGCTATCTACAACAAATATCCTGGGAAGGACTGGCGTTTCAAGCATCCTCACCACCACCACCACCACCAATATCCTGCGGAATCAAACGAGAGGTCGCCCTATATTTGGTCTCTTCTGGGATCCCGACTCGACAAGGTCCAACAAGTGGTGTTCGACGATACTGGAAACTGGATAGTCCGGTACCGTCCTTTCGTACTCTGTGTGTCGGTGTTGGTCTGCTGGGACCCGTTCAGGCACTTGTTCCTTTCAACCGGAGATCTTGCCAGACCAGACCAGACCAGACCAGACCTTGCCCCTGAGTTTGCTGCGTTCTTCGCTGCTTCTCCCGTGGACTGGCAGACTCGGGACGACCACTCAGCGAACAGACAGCGGGCCTTGGCACAAACAATTTTCTTTCAGAGCCCGTCGCGCCGTCGATCCACCATTGAAGAAGGAAGAAATCGAAAAGAATACGTGGGCCAGTATTACTTATTCTTGGATCCATACAATTATTATCAACAGCTTCATCAACCGGACTTGGTCTTCAATTAGTACTTCCCTTCACTTACATCGCCCCCTTTTCGATCGCACATACATAGCGCGCAGCATACCTACACAGCACCAGCACCAGCACCAGCACCAGCACCAGCACCAGGCGACACGCACTCGCGTCTGCATCCCTTGCCATCTCCTCTCTCCCTTTTCTACGATTCGTCGTCCCTTCTTGGTTGGCGTTGGCAATAAATAATCAGAATCCTCGAGCACAGTACTCCCTCCAGTACTTCACCTTACCATCATCCCCTGCCATCCCGACACAACTTCCTCGCTTGGCCCCAATCAGCTTACAGGCTTCACTCTCCCCCCGCACTTTTCTCTGAAATAAAATGAGAGCGTGAGCGCCCCCGTCCCGTCCCCCCGTCGCTTCTCCCAGGTTTCTCGTCTCTGCCTCAGCGCGCACGCATCAAACCTGACGGACCGAATAAGTACAGTACAGTACTGCACTGCACTCCACCGTCTCTCCAGTATTCCTGCTCCAGTACTCCGCGTATCACACCGCATTGTCTGACCCGGGAACAAAACATCTTCTCCACTCCCACTCCTTACCCCATACATACACACGAGTATCAGTGCCGTATCTATCAGACCGCAACCATCCATCAATCAATCCTCAACGACCCGAGGAAGAAGTACAGTCTATTCGTGTGGCTTGCTGATCACTGCGCGTTCTGTTGAGTGGTGAAGTCCTTTTCCACCCTCCACCCATTTCGCGCTGAGCGACACACCTCACTTCCCCTCAACCTCACGCATCGCCCGCCATGTCGACGTCTGTCAAGCGGGCCTGCGACGCCTGCCATCGTCGAAAGGTCAAATGCGATGGCATCAACCCGTGTCGCAATTGTTCGTCCGCTCAATTATCGTGTACCTACCACGCCATCCCGCAGAAGAAAGGTCCCAAGGGTTCCCGAGCCAAGGTGATCAGCGAACTTCGAGAAACCCAACGACAAACGACCCTCTCCTCCAAAGTCGCGAACCGATTGAATGGTGTCAATAGTCCGCCATGTAGTCCAACTCTTGCGCCCACGCCGGGCCTCCTGACGAGCGATATGATCAAAGAGTGCATCGAATTCTTCTTCGCGAACATGTATCCCACCCTTCCCATCCTCCACCGCGGACGACTCGAACAGCAAGCGATGTACGCAGATCAGAATACCGATACATACTGTCTTTTGACGTCGCTGTGTGCGTTTATGATGATCCAGCCAGGAATGGGAATACCTGGCGATCCTCTGGGACTTGACAGCCTCCCGGGAGCCAATCTCGTGTCAGGGAATCTCTTAATGGAAGAGACGTTGAGGGTGCGAAAGAGTTACGACCATCTCGAGTCTCCGACACTGAATAGCATGGTGACAAGTTTCTTCTTGTTCGGATGCTACTTTGGTCTCGAATTGCACAATAAGGCTTGGTTCCATTTGAGAGAGGCGACTACTCTCGCACATATCCTTGGCCTGCAGAAGGAGGAGACATACTTACAATTCGATCCCATCGAGTCATCAAGACGGAGGAGATTGTATTGGTTGTTATTTGTGACTGAGAGGTAAGTTTTTCGAGGAGATATTTGCGCTGGTGCTAATTTTCCGACAGAGCCTACGCTCTTCAGCGACATCGACCTCTTTCATTACAAGCCACCATTTCACTCCCAACACAGAACGATGACCCATCAGACACACAGGCTCATACTCTGAATGGTTTCCTTCATCTCGTCAATCTGTTCCGACCGTTCGATGAAGCATTCGTCGCACTCTGGAACAAGACTCGAAACGACTGTAACCCAGCTTACCTTGCTGCTCTTCAAAAACAATTGACCGATGCACTCCCGACATATCTCAACTCAACTGAAAACCAAACAGCAGACCTGAGGACAAGTCAGCAATGGTTACGAACCATGGTCTGGCAACTAAGTATTCAGAATGGCTGTTTGAGTTCGAACAATGATGATCCAAGCATGACCTTCCAATATCCCGTTGAAATTGCACGAGATCTCGTTTCCATGACATCCCAATTCACGCAGTCTAGCATGGAGGTTCATGGTATTGGATTGGTGAGTACGATTACCCTCGTTGTCTTCGTAACTAACAGAATCTAGATTGAGAAATTATTCGATGTCGCTTGCTCCTTGACAGATGTTCTTTCTCTTCTTCCCCCCAATCCCGATCCATTCCAACTCGGACCTCGTGACTACCTTCACGACTTCATGACCCTCCTCTCGGTTCTTCGCAATGGAGACAACCGCTTCTTGCCTCTCCTTCTCGCCAAGATCAACGACGTCCTCCCACGTCTTGTCAACCCAATGCTCCAATCCGTTCCAGATACCCCAGCAAACATGTGTGCTGATGTCGACATCTTCGACGGCTTCGGCAACGCTGGAATCGGAGTTGCATCGAACTTCCCAGGCTACAACGGGAACGGCACCTCTGGTGGCGAGTTCAAGATGGAGCCGGACAGCGACTTCAACGCCAACAATCTGCAAGGCATGCCTGCTTACGATAAACGCATCGAAGAACTTGGCTCCCCTCCAAATGGAGACAACAGCGATAACAGTCCCTTCACATCTCCAGCAATAATGCAAAGCCCAATGGAATTCCCAGGTCTAAATGACTACGGAGGCTTTCCCGACCTCAGCTCACCGCCTCCCATGCCCAGCCTCAGCTCAACTAACAACCTCGGCAATTTTGGCGAAGGTGTCGGTGGAGGTGGACGATTGCAAATGAACGTGAATTTCAAACAAGAATTTGATGGCACGATGAACATGCTGCAAATGGGTCGACAGGGTGTAAGGAGACCTCCGCTGAGAATGAATAGCGGTAGTAGTTTCGGCATGCAGCAAATACCGAGGAGTGTACCCGAACAGTTCCCTCATTATCAGAGAGCGAATGGTGGGAGCGAAGGAGTGGATTTGTCAATGGGGATGCAAGGTGGGATAGCGGGAGGAGGCGGAATGGCAGGAGAGATGCCATTTCGGTGATAATTGTGGGATGCCAGCATCAAGCTGAGGGCATGTCGTGCCACTGCGAGGTGTGACGTGCAGTACGCTCGTGAGTCGCCATAGAACCAAACATTTTGGTCCCGATTCAAAGCACGGAGGCTTCTCACGACACGAGACAGGCGATGTGGCAACACGAGCGTTGGAGCCAAGCTCCTGGAAGAAGAAAGGAAGAGAAAACAGCTTAAGGGTAATTTGGGTCGGTGGGCACATGGTGTTTGGCGTGCTCTGGCAGCATAAGGATATCACTTACTTTGCTATGTTCGGTTTTTGATTTCATTTGTTTAAGTGATCGGAAGGGATGTGTAGTGGAAGGATGAAGTGAGATGATGAAATATACCTGGGTTGCTTTAGTTAGCATGCATGCATGTCTTTGGTAGCAAGAATGTAGTTTGTGTTTGAGTTAGACTTGTGTTTAAGTGAGAGAAAGTTGACACAGTACAAAGGATACATCCGAGCGGAAAAGTGGTATCTCGATTTCTGTACAGCCACTATGAATCAATACAAGCCAACCATGCTAAATAATCCAAAAGCTATCAGTCGGCCACTAGGAAGCCACGAGCACCGAACGCCATTCCGTACCCTCCACCATCCCCATAATATATTGTACCCATATCATGCTCCTCCCATATTCACAACCCCTTTGGCCGACCACCTTCAACAATAATCTGCTCATCAATCCTCTTCTCCACCTCTCCGTACTCAACTCTCTTATAAGTCGTGATCCTTGCCTCATTCAAATCAACCTCAAAGAACCTCACCCTGCGGTGGTATCCCCCATATCCACCGTACCCTCCAAATCCACTCCCGCCAGCATAGCACATCCATAATGCAGGAGCACCAGACTCAGTACTGCTCAGGGAGCAATATTCATTGGCGTGATCGTGCCCGCAGGATACCATCACGACCCCTTCTTCTACTAATGCGTCGCGAAACCCAGAGTTGAAGCCTGGAGCTGTGACACGTTCGCGCCATTCTCCAATTCGAGGTAGGCCTTCGTCGCGGTACTCAGGGAGTGGGATGTGGATGAATGCTAGATCCATGTGAATGTGTGTGTAGCCCGCGTGTTCCTTCTTCAAACTTTGAGCGGTGGTCTTGAACCAGTCGATTTGGCTCTTCTTCAGCCAGTCGTAGCCTTTGTAGAGATGCTCGTCGGGCGAGTATGCATGTGTGTCAAGGAGGTAGATGGTCAGTGCTGAGTGTTTGGAGCTGCCTTGAGCGAGGACTTCGACAAAATAATTCCCTACGCCGTCGATACCCTCGGGGCCAGGAATGGAGAGGGAGTACGGAAGAGACTCGATCAAAGCCATTTGACCAGCTCGGGGAAGCGATCCTTCATCGTCGTGGTTCCCGAATATGGTAGCGTATGGGATTTGACGTTTGATGAAGAGCTCAGCATATTTAAAAATTGCCTAGCATTGTCAGACGGCCCAAAGAGAGGTGGCAGAGAGACTCACACTTTGCGCATCAGGCGCTGTTTCTCCATTGACTTGATCTCCACTCAGCACGACGAGATCAGGCTTCTCTTGATCCAGTAGCTTTCCCACAAATTCCAATGTTCTGGGATCCGCCTCACAATGTCCACCATTCAAGCCTTCAGGCATTGCATCTCTGCACGCACCAGTTCCAGTGCTCAAATGTAGATCCGCAACTTGCATGATCTTAAACTTTCCATTCTCCTTAACTCTCGGCACAGGCTTCGCATGTCCTGCCTCCTTTCCTCTCCTCACGCTCAATCTCGCCTCGTGTCCTTCGGCAGCTGTGTCAAACAGTAGAGCAGTACCAACTACTTCCCAGCCATCTCTTGGATCAACAGCATCTGCACCGAACAAGACATCCACCGCGGTGATAGCTTTCGAGGAATCGCTCGCATGCCGTTTCGCAGACCGCTTCAACCATAATCCGGCTGGTCTAGATTCCCACTTCTCGTTTCCTTCACCCTTCACCCCAGTACTGGGATCTAGACGGCCGATCGTAACATCGATGATAACCTTATCATCTGGTTGTAACTCCTCCTCTTTCTTCCGCTTGATGTGTATGTATGCACTGCTAACCCATCCACTCCCCAAATACAAGTCCTTCTCTATCCTGTGCCACAAATCTGGGTCAAGCTGGCAGGAGCTGAAGACGTTGACCCGCGAACATTTCGTGACGGTGATGTCTGTTATCACTAATCCTGGGTGGTGGGCAGGCAGAGCGTTGTGAATCGCTGATGGGAGGACTCGAAATTGGTTGTCGAGGAAGTAGACCACGATGAGAGAGAAGACAGTGAGTGCCCCAAGTTGGCAGATTGTCCGAACCTGTCATGATCACTGTGAGTATTGGTAAGGGCCAAGAAGGAAAGGGGAATCGGCATACAATTCTTCTGGTCATCTTGGCGATTGGGGAGAAGCGGTTGATGAGAGTACCCTAGCAAAGCCAGTCTTTCTTGCCAGCTGACGTGAGTATTCCATTCGTGAAGCTGTCAAGCACTCGTCATTGTATGCATATATCCGCAAGATATGCAGGCATTGGTGCTCATGAAAGAAAGGAGACGCTTTGAGGTTCGTGGTCATAATTTCAGGCTCTTTGAGGGAAATCTGGGGACGGCACGCTAGCGGAAGCTAAATATCGGCCCCTGTTGATTGTCTCGTGATTGAGCCCCCTTTTCCATTTTCCTCAACTTGTTTTCGAAGCGGGACTATTTATTTTACATTACGGGCTGGAAACTCGACTATTTTACGGAAATGTCCAACAAATCCACCACCACTGATCCTTACTCCAACCTTTGGACGACACACTATCTGCCATCCTTCATCATCTCCGCTCTCTGGGACTGATTCCGGAGACTCTTCTCCCTCAGCCTTCAATAATGCTCTTGGTTTGACTCTTCTGACATCCCATTCTCTACCACCAACACCTACAGCTCCGCCAACTTCCACCGTTTGCTCCAAGAAGAATGGAAGTCTTCTCTCCTTGACATGCTTGATACAGTCAATAATTTGAGTAATACTCGGGCAAAAGACGAGCAATGATCCGTCAGGTTTCAACGCTTTCCCCACAATGTCGAGATAGTCATGTGTTCCTGGAAGATCAAGGATTGCATGATCTAAGAATGGTTGCTGGCCATTCTCAATAAGTCGGGGAGATAGGTAATCTTCTATCTTGCCAACATGAAAATCGATATGTGGAAAGTAGAGACCTTTCCGGAAGTTTCTGACCACCATCTCAGCGTGTGCCGAATGTTTCTCTGAGGTGTCGAGAGTATGAATGACTGCACGCCGTTTCGAACGCCACTCCTCGTAAGCCAGCTTGACTTCTTTCTGCTCTTGTGATTGTGTGTCTTCCTGAGTGTCGAGTTTCACCCGCTTGAATCCCATGTCTAGACTTTCCGATTCAAGTGCAGCCTCGGGAAGCATAGGCAGAGGAGCATTTGCTGCATGTATGGCTCTGGCAAGGTGAAGTGTCAAGGCACCATGTCCAGTCCCTGCTTCAAATATTTCCAACTTGTCTTCCCCAGCGGATTGTGAACCGGGCGGGACTGGATTGATATCGAGAAGTGAGACAATAAGGTTCGCATCCTGAGAATAAATCTACTATCGTGCGGTAAGCAACTGGCGAGTTAATGCTCCGATGAAACATACCGGAGTAACTAATCGTGGTGAATTATCCGTATATTCAGCAAGCGTCGGTTCGTGAATTCTGTACAGTACTCTCTTCCTCGAAACGACCACCTCTCGTTTTGCTTTCCCAATGATGTCCTCATGATTGATGCTGTCAAGGACGAGGTTAACTTTCCCGCCCGGTTTTAATGGGTTGGTGATAATAGGAGCAGATGAGCTGGACCTATGCTTCAACAGCACAATATCATTCTCTAGTCGTGGATCAGCAATGCGCGGGAAGAAAGAAAAGATGCTTGCTTACCTTTTACGGCACCGCTGCTGTAGAGCCGTCGAGTACAAGAGGAACAGGAATATTTCGGCCCATTGATGAAGCGTCTGCCAGCTTTCTGAGCAGACTGGGCGTAGAAATTCATCGGAATGGTTTCGAAGCTGTACCTGAAGATCTACTAAATTTCACATGCAATGCACAGAGTCACTAGCGGCCGTGATTGCAGGGGTAAGATGATCCCCGTGTAAGTGTCCAAGCGTCCAGCTTCCACGTGCACGTGCATCTCATTGTCCCAAACAACATTTGGACTTGCAATCGTGTAAAGTCGTGGCGATTGGATTATTACAGACTTGGTGTGTCGTGCTGTCCTATTACTTCTCCTTCCTCCTGGTTCAACATCTACGTTGGGCTTGAGTTATGATATAAGTTTGCCGAGGTCTAGGCTTGAAACAGCTCCCAGCTCCATCTCACGAAGCTAGCTAGCTATTCAACAACAAGATATCTGCCAATATGCCCACCGAAATCGAAGGGACTCACCAAATTGGTGACATCTCTCTGTATACCAAAAGCTGGAAAGTCAGTCAACTACCTCTCTGCAAGTCCACAGCTGATCAGTATAGCCTGATGGCCCAGCAGTTGCTAAAGTCATCTTCATTCATGGCTTTAGTGACCATATGAATCGATACTACGAATTCTTTCCCACCCTTGCCTCTCGCGGAATTGAAGTCCATGGTTTTGATCAACGCGGCTGGGGCCGTTCCGTGCACAATCCATCCCAGAAAGGTCTGACGGGGCCTACTTCACTGGTTATTTCAGATATTGTCTCCTTCATCAAGACCCAATTGCCTTCGACTATTCCTGTCTTCGTTATGGGCCACTCGATGGGAGGTGGTGAAGCTCTAATTCTGGCATCTGATCCACAATATGCAGATCTGATGAAAGACATCCGAGGCTGGATACTGGAGGCTCCATTCATCGCCTTTCCCAAAGGTTTCGAGCCAAGTTCTGTCACCGTCTTCTTTGGCAGATTAGCAGGAAAGCTGCTTCCGCACATGCATCGATACTCGCCTCTGCCACCGGAGAACCTCACAAGGGATCCAGAGGTTGTTCAGTCATTAAAGGATGATAAACTGTGCCACGATACTGGCACTCTGGAAGGCTTGTCAGGCATGCTGGACAGGACAGAACACTTGAACAAGGGGATAGCCAAGCTGAACCCGGGTGTCAAGAGCATTTGGTTAGGCCACGGAACGGAGGATAAAGGCACAAGCTACGAAGAGAGTAAGAAGTGGTTCGATAGACAAACTCAGGTGGAAGACAAAGAGTTCAAGTCGTATGAGGGATGGTATCATCAGTTACATGCCGATCTTCCTCAAGATAGGCCGGTATTTGCGAAGGATGTCGGAGATTGGATTCTAGCTCGAGTTGGTGATTCGGCAGTGAAATCCAAGCTTTAGGTGCTGATGAGCGAAGTTCAATGATACCATATCGAGGAGCCAATTGCTGATCAATGAATTCATTCATGTATTGCTACCTCTTTCTCCTCTTTCTTGTCCTCGGTCCTTCGCTCAAGGATCTCATCCACAATGCCTAGGTCTAAAGCTTCTTCGGCACTCAAGAACCTGTCCCGCTCCATCATCCTCTCGATATCTTCTAGCGTATGCTCCTTCGTCAAATGTCTCTTGAAGATTTCGTTCAATTTCCTCCGCACCCTCAATATTTCTTGTGCGTGTATGGCAATATCGCTGGCCTGCCCAAAATAACCGCCACTAGGTTGATGCACCATGACACTGCTATTAGGGAGGCAGAATCTCTTTCCCTTCTCCCCGCCGCAAAGGAGCAAGGAACCCATGGATGCAGCCTGTCCAACACATACTGTAGACACTGGAGACCGTATATATGTCATAGTATCGTATATCGCCAAGCCAGCAGTAACCGAACCACCAGGACTGTTGATGTATAGTGTAATAGCTTTCTCGGGGGCATCGGATTCGAGGTAGAGGAGTTGAGCGACGATGGCCGCAGAGAGGGTTTCGTTCACCTCGCCATTCAGACAAACGATTCGTTCTTGTAAAAGCTTCGAGAAGATATCAGATTGTCGCCAGCCACCTCCCTGAATTGTTAGCATCCAAGCAGCATAGAAAGGTAGGGATGCTCACGATGGTCTCGGTGATGTACGGTATCGGCGTCCAGGCTTTTGGCGGTTCTGATCTCGAAGGCTGTGTGGAGAAGCATCGCATGCCTGATCGGAAGGCATTACGAGCTGGTGCCCGTACTATTCTTGTCGTGAACATGGTCAATGGGATGTTGGGCATGCAAATGTCGAGATTGGAAGACGCGATTAAAAAGTGAAGCGCGACCTCGCTTGAACTTTGAGCCGAAGAAAATTATTTTGACCTCACACGACATACTGCCACTCTCTACAAGAAGAACGCTACAACACCGCAGAGGAAGCATGTGGCATGAGCAGATGTACGATATCAAAAGGTAGCGGTACCTTGAGAGGG
The DNA here is from genome assembly GCF_001500285.1 of Mollisia scopiformis. NCBI lineage: Eukaryota > Fungi > Ascomycota > Leotiomycetes > Helotiales > Mollisiaceae > Mollisia > Mollisia scopiformis. The sequence continues at coordinate 986,825 of NW_017263605.1, forward strand.
CTTACGACTACAGCAAGAGGCAATGCCTACGAGATCTTGGAGCGAAGACAACGATGGACGCCGATGTACAGAGACAGAGAGGACGACGTCGAATGGAAGAAGGAGCAGCATTCAGACACTGCATATAACAAGGACGGATTATCTGCATCGGTAGGCCTCGAGAAAGTTGCAGATGAAGGGAACAATCAGGTTGTCGAATCTATATCCAGGCAGAATAGCTCTCCAGCAGCTGCAGCAAAAGACACTCCTCTATTACGTTCACACAAAACTTCATCGAAGCCGAAGCTGGAACCACTTCCGACCTTCCCAGTATCCCCACTCATGGATCCGACCTTCCAGCAAGCAAAAGCAAAGCGCCGCATCCCAAAACAACCTCCTTCGGGCGTCCTGACTCCTTTTCAACAAGACCTTGCCAAAAATCCATATGCTTTGGCACTCAGTACACCCATGCGAAGATGCCGCTTGACAGATGTTAATGTACCAAAGTATTTTCTCCAGGATTACAAGATACTATCGCATCCCATAACAGGCGTACCATACTTCCTACCAGCGAGCTTATCTCGCAAACATACAAAGGAAAAGACAGAGGAAAGGCCGAAAATGATAGAAGGAATAACCAGCTATACCCTTAATTATAGGAAAGCACTGTCCTCCATGCAAAATCCTACTGGAGGCTACTTCACAAGCCGATCTGGATCAAACAAGCGCGCACATCATAGACTGGTACCCCAAGGACTGAGAGACGTGAAACCGGCGATGAAGATGGTCATGGCATCTAGATGGAGACCAGATATGGAAGACTTTGTGCTCGAACTCATGCGACGTCGTTGTGTCGAGCATTTGGTGGACTTGGCCAGTCTAAAGAGAGGTTATTTGGTTGGCTGTGCCGATTGGGAAGATGCCGCAAGCAAACCGTCAGTTGCAGCTTTTCTTTGGACTGGCGGGATTGGGGATGAACCAATTAATCCGCCTACAGACTTTGCAACCTTGGATCTTGGTATGGAGGGCGGCTTGAAAGGTGGGGAGAAGAAGAAACGGAGGAAGGTGCCTGTGTACAACTTGAGAAATATTATCGGAGAGGAGAAGTTGATCGAATTGAGGAATGTTGGAAGCGGGATATTTGGTCGTGATGTGGTTGCTTTGAAGCATAAAAAGATGACTGTGGAATTGCAGATGCAACTCTGGAAGCTTCAAGGATATATGGCGGATTACGAAAAGCTCCTGCAGACGTGGGATGGGGGAGAGGACTTGGGAGACGAGGTTTTTGAGGAGCATCTAGGAAACGATGATGAGAAAGATGAGCATGAGGAGGACTGGTAAATGTATGTATGATTGCCTGAACCATGTACAACTGCTTTGAAACTGTCAATTTGCATTGATTGGCGTCGAGCATATTCTCAGCTCGCTTCTTTGTACCCATGGATGCTTGGAGAGCTAGGCTTTTGAGCTGAAGGTAATCCAATCACCATAACGCTCCCACTTCTAATATCATGAAGATGCTTGTGCACTCTAGATTGAAGTGCTGAAAATTACCTACTTGGTGATACTCGACCTACAGCATAATCGTACTCATAATGTTGTGTACCAGAAGACTTATCTTATGGAGCGAAAGCTGATGATTCGTTATGGCCTCTTTTATTGTCACAGTCAAATCCTTAGGCCATAGTCCTTTACTCGGTAGCACACTTCTCGCTCCCTTCTTTGAATGGAGTATTGTCTGTCCTAGTCTCGGACTTTCGAGATTTAGTTCACGTGAATGCTCAGGTATCCTTGACCTTGGAACAACTTCAAATGAAATTTCGATCTCGCACCTTCTACCTCTTCTCACCAACCAACAACACAATCTTCTCTTCTTCTCTAGCTCTCCCAAGGCTTGGAGGCTTTCAATTGCACAGTTCTTCTCAAAACTGCCTGTCTTGACTCCGTTTACATACGGTGTAAACAAACATCTTCTTTGCTACCCTTGCTCGTCAACTTCGAAGGCTCGGCCTGAGCTCACCTGAAAGCATAATGGACTCCTCGACTCCTACTCCTCGTCCTTCTAAGACAGTAAGTTCGATCTTTCGAGACAAGATCCATAGTTGACAAGAGTTCGCAGAGAGTGACCATCAAACTCAACCTCGCACCAAAAGACCCGAAGCCCGACTCGGAACCTGTTACGGAAGCTGAAGCTCAATTCGAATCCGAGATTGATCTTGAAGATGATATCGAGCCTGAATCTCCAACTCCATCAAGAAGACAACCTCATCGGGAAGCAAAGCTCCATGTCCTTTGGCGTGACCTCAATGCCGGCGAGGTTTCTGCCGTCTATCCATGGTATCCTGGTTCGCAGCTCGTGCAGCATGAAAGAGATTCTCCTGATGCTATGGATGAGAGTCGCGGTTCCCCTGAAATGGAAGACAATGCCACCATCGCGGAAGATCCACTCGCAGGAATCAAACTCAGGAAGCTTCCCGTCGGTCTTACATCTCGGGACATCCAAGATCCAGAGGAGCGATACAAGTTTGAGACGAAAATGCAGCTGGCGAGTTCAACTGCTACGATGGTTATGAACTTGGACAACGAGCAGATAATGCGATTCTTGGTTGAGATCAAGGTTTGTGGACAAGAAACTCGAGTGATGAGTGGATCAAAGCTGACCATACATAAGGCTTGTCCTTTTACTACCTACCTCGATGCGAACCGAGTTCTACGCTCCATCACTGAGACAATGGTCACCTTCGGCGTTGAAGATATGATTCGAGAAGGTTACATCAAAGGTGCAACCGACTATCCCATCAACCAACATAATCCCACCCAAGCTGTCGATGCATACGCTGTAAGTACTCTCTACCCTGTATGGAAATGAACGCTAATCTTTCAGGTTATGGAAAATATCTACCGCTCAGCATCAAACACTCGTGGCGAGATCAACTCATACGCTTCTCTTGATCCAGAAAACGAGAACAAGATGAGATGGCACCGAAGCCTCTACCACGATGTTCGCGCCAAGAATATCATTGCAGGAATCGAAAAGGTTGAGCAAAAGTGGAAATCAATCACACCCCGTCGATACAGAACCATCTCCACCCTCCGCCTGGCTTTCGACTACCTCTCCAACATCTACCACCCCACGTATCCTTGGCCATGCAGTCACGCCTACTTCGAGGCTACGCTAGAGATGATTCGCATCAATGAGATTTATTGTATGCTGGTCTTTGAAGAGGATAAGTACTCCTTCTTGGAAGGTTTGAGGAAGGCGATGGTGGATGCTGAGACTAGGCGGATGAAGGAATGGATTGAGGCTAGGTCGGATGAGCAGTTCTTTGATTTGATGGGGACTGGCTTAGCGCCGGATTTCGAGGATTCGTTGGAAGGTGCACTAAACCCGTACAATTCTGCTTCTTGAGGTAGTGTGGAGTTGCGGGATCACTTGATTGTTTATTTGTAGAGTTCTTGGGACGATTGGGGAGACTGAATGGCCTGTTTGATGGCGTTGGGGATGATGAACTGGACTTTGATATGTGGGCAGCGATACCCTTTTGCCTTTCCTTCATGCTGAGACTTCAGCGAATTTGTAGATTTATGAATCAGTAGCTGTACAAGAAGAAACGTTTTCCGAATGATCTTGAGTCTACATTATGACTACAAATTATCATCGTTACTTCGTTTGATTATAATTAGGGTCTGGCCGAGATGTGGCAATCATTGCTCATCCCTCTATCTGCCAGCAACTACCAGAAAACGAACTCATCCTCTAAGACGAGCCAGCAACGTAATAAGGTGCCGTAGCCCAGAATTGACAAACAGATCTGGCAGCTGGGTCTTTGATATGACTCCCGAAATCCACGAGATTGATCTCCGTCACCGTATCATTTTGGCCATACCTGGAAAATGTCTGAAACCCTTCCGACACTGGGGTCCCAGTCATTGCGAACGTCGTCAAGTACCTCTGAAAAGCCGTCGCAACCTCACTGCTTACAGGCAAGCCATCATCCGAAGTACTCGTGTCTCCATTGAAGAATGTGTACGGGACATCCTCACCATGTAGAGCTGGTGGAACCGCGAATAGGTATGCGTAGCTCGGTGAGAGCATGGAAGCCAAGTAATGTGCATTACATCCAACTAAGAAATCGGATATGGCCAATGAGGTTCGACCAATTGCGTCGGTATATCCGTAAGTTCCGTCGTACACAGGAGGATACAATGTCTCAGTGAGGTATGAGATTGTTGAAGCATTGGCGGTGGGGAACAGTGTTGCAAATTCGTCAACGAATTCGGCTTGAGTCTGGACGAATGGGGGTGTGAACAGAAGGCCCTCATCTGAATTGTGTCCAACCATTAAGCTGACGTTGTGGAATTTGTCTTCAGCAACAAGACGTAAGGGTAAGTCTGGAACGTAGGAATTTGGAGATGGATCAACGACCGGTCCGAAGGTGAAGGTGCCATACATCGAGTTCCCAACCATGAGAGTGTTCACAGCAGCAAGCACTTCAAAAGGAAGGGCTCGAAGATCTTCGGCGCAAGAGATTGTCTTGCCTGCAACGATCGAAGCGTTACCAAGAACTTGGGAGAAAATTGCTTTGCTCTGCTCTGGGACCATTATTTGGAAAGCAGGACTCTGAGGAATTGCTTGTTGGAAAGGGGGCGCAGGACCTTTGCCTCCATATGAAGTGACTATTGAGAAATCAGAATACCCTTCTGACTAAGATTGGAAGCCGAGCAGCTTATCCAAGGGGCTAAGCTCCCAGTGAAATGAAAACCAAGGGCAGAGTCTGACGTACTGTGATGCATGATAGATCCACCTCCAGCTGATTCTCCCATGACGGTTACTCGAGATGGGTCGCCTCCAAATAGATGGATGTTACTCTGGACCCATTCAAGAGCTAATCTTTGATCGAGAAGACCGACATTGTCAGTCACCTCACTGTTCCCAGAAAGCCAGCCCTAGGAATGTTAGATAGAATCTCCGAAACAGGTGAAAAACTCACGAAAAGACCAAGACGGTAGTTCATTGCAACGAAAATGACCCCCTCAGATCCATCGAGCTGGCTTCTGGCAACCAGACTGGCAGGATCACCAGCAGAAAGCTTAGATCCTTCTGTGTAACCACCACCATATATCCAAACAAGTACAGGAGCACCTGCTTTGACAGTCTTTCCCACGCTCGAACTTCCATTGAATATCTTTTCTGGCACGATAACATCGAGAAAGAGGCAGTCTTCCGAGACGCTAGGATCTGGTGCTGGCGCAGTTAAATTTGACAGGAGAGCAAGGGCCGAAGTTTCATTTGTGAACTCGGAGATGTTCTGGCCCGTCAAATAAGCATCGAGAAAAAGCTCAGCGATCACTTCCCAGGCTTCAAAATGTCAGAGGAGCAGGACTTCCGAAGGATCGAAACCCACCTGGATTTGCTTGTGCAGGTATAACGCCAGTTTGACCAGTATTGATGGTTGCGTTGCGGCCTACTGGTGGGAGAGGGGGCGCGAAGCGCAGGGCACCAACTGGAGGCTGCCCATATCGAATATTGGAGAAGTTGTAATATGGAGTTGCCGAATTCTTGATCTGTTAGGAACCATTGGGGCTTGAATCGTGAGAATAGAAGCTCACGTTGATAGTTGCTTGATAGATCGCATATCCAAGGTCGACTGTAGGAAGTTGCGAGCTCGCGATGGCCGCGCCACAAAGAGATGCAATTGCAAAGCAGGAAGGAATTAATTGGAAATGCATGGTTGCAAACTCGTCGCAGAAAATAAATAAATGAACAAGATAGAAGAGGAAAAGAGTACAGTTGAGTGATTGATCTCTCAACTTTTGTGGCCCAGGACTCGCAAACGTAGGAGCTGGAGCTGGAATTGATGGTGGACAAGTGGAAAGCAGCTTCAATACTTACGGGGATTGTCGTCACCTTTAAGTCAGATATGCAGGTACCCAACGTAATCGCAATCGGGAAGGGGTTGCCCCGTCCAAATTTCCCTGTGAGGTCGACATCAGTTTATCTCCACTTGGAGAGAAAAATGAGGGGTAAGCGAGAGCTATGAAATAATGGTGATGGTGGTGGTAGTGGTGATGATCTCACCGAGGCTTGAAGCATGCCTGGTTCGGCTAGCCGCATAGAGAATGTGGTAGCAAACCAGGTCCAGCCAAGCCGATTCCAGCTGTACGTCCGTAGCACTGCGGGATGCCGTTTGAGGGTGGTAGACGGTGGTACAACGTGGTGGCTACTCGGGTACAGTAGAAGTTGCCATGTGGTGCTGCTCGACGGCGACGGAGTTCATGCGACTTTCCCATCTTCTGCGGCGCGGCGTCTTGGTGCAATAAAAGAGATTATGACTGAGGTTTTCGTAATCGCGCCGCACTGTGCCGTACATAAACCCTTCTTGACCGACGGCCGACAGAAATTGTAGAATGGAATAAGACAATTGTCCGGAGCTGATTTGTACATTCAGGAAACAGTAGCGAAAGCAGACTTGCGGCGCATTTATTGAGTGAAAAATTGAATCGATGCAGTCGAAGATGGATGGGAAAAGTCCCTGTATTTGAGCACTTGCCCATATGCGATACTACAGCCCTGCAAGCCTTCTGCATGTTTCCTTCAGGTTGCTGGGTGTTGAGTCCTTCCAGAAGATAGCAGCAGCTCGTCTCCTTGGGAAGCTGTTCTTCGGTTTCGCTCAGAACCATGCCCGTTCCTTTCTTTGCATGTATATTGAATCGAGCTGCACATCGGGGGCGCCGAGGGGCGATTCAATGCCCAGTCTTGTGGTTCGTGGGATCCCACGCATCGCGCTCAGGGGGTTTGCTTGTCAATGCAGGAGGCTCTACTCTGCCAACGCTGGTAGTTTCGACCCGAACAATTGAGCCGTCAGAGGTCTAATCAGTTCACGTCAGCTGTTGTCGAATTCAATGGAATTAAAGAGCGGGGATATGTTGATACCATGGCGTCTTCATTCTTGGTGTTGATGTAGGAACAGAAGGCTGAATGTTAGGTGTTTGCAACTCCGAAAGCTTGGCAGCACTAACCACAGAACGACCGCAACCTCACATTCCTCTTTGGAAGCTTATAATACACATTTTAATGGCTACTCGCCTGGACCCTGCATTGAGAGGCACAACAGTCCTCGTCGTTTCGCGACCGCCTTTCCTGGATGTATGCATAATGTCTGATTGACAATTCAAATGGCATTTCAGTACTTCTATGTTTGAACATATAGACAGTTTACACCCTCTCTTGCAACATCTGCTGTATTTATTCCTGCTTCCTGCGTAGTTCTATAGAACAAACTTCGATTAATTCTTCAGCACAAAAGACGCCAGGAACAGGCTTCCCAGTCAAGTTCGAGATGGTACTTGTTGTATTTGAATCAGCTGCAAGACATATCTTCAAGACTGAAGGCAAATTATGAAATTCAGAGCGATTATGAACATCATTTCAAGCCGCATTTCACTCCAATTCCATACGTATAATCATGTGCTGTACCTGGAATGGACCGCAGCTGCTCCCAAGGCTCCAAGAATTCCATCTAGCACCCTATCTTCAATTCAGTGAAAGTACATCTCCTCCACCCTTTGACTGAATAGCCCCAACTACTCATAATCACTGATCGCTGCCGTAAATGCATTATCAATCGGCGTGATCAAACTCTCTGCCGTGCTCTGCAACGCCGCCGGCACCTTGCTAACAACAGCCGCAGCGAAGTTATCCGTGGCCTGCTTTTCCAACTTCAGATTCAGTAACACTACCGGACTAACAATCAACAACTTGTCAAATCTTGATTTTGCGCTGACAATATTGTCTAGCACGCTCTCGACCGTGGATTGCAAGGAAAGAGTCGCTACAGCAACATTGAATGCTTCTGCGGTTGAGAGGTTTGCCGAGCTCTTAGCGGTGTTTGTCGCTGAGTTGATGTCGTTGAGGAGAGCGGTGGAATCGGTAAGTAGAGGGAGGACATCGCCTAGCGCCAGGAGTGGGTTTGATGGAAAGGCGGTTACAGTATCGTTGAGGGTTGTGGTGGCGCTTGAAATAGTGTCGATGGCAGAAACGATGGCGGCACCATCTGCAAGGACTTGTGTTGCAGCAAAAGCCAACAGAATCGTTGGGAGCATTGAGAAATGCATGGTGAGTGTCCTGATAACGATAATTTTGAGTTGAGGCTCTCGGTGGAGGCTAGTGTACTCAACGTTGTAGGAAATTACACAAGTCCTGAGATAGAGCTAGAGTACAGCGAGGCAAGAGCCTGATATAAATACTGCTCCAAAACCAGGACACATCGTGGAGATCATAACCACTTGCCAGGGTCCGCCTTTGCGAGCATAACATTTGTGGTCTCGAGGAATATCAAGTCATCGACCCCGCATGACGACATGGAAGCCTTCTCCTCGTGAAGACGATGCCCTCGTGAAAATCGCCGACCAAGTCCTCTTCACGGGACTTGTGCAGAAGCAAGAGCAGCCGAAACCTTCTGCGATTGGATGAAAAGCGCATCGGAGGAACCTCAAATTGGATTAAAGAAAGTGTAAAGAATTGGATGGCGGATGAAGTCCGGGATCCTGCAAGGAACATGAATGATCAGCGTGTTGGTTGGGGCGGGGAAATCTGGGGAAGTACCTTGTCTGCCGAGGAATCTGGTCATGGAGAAGCATGTGATGAGAGGAGACGAAAAGGGACTTCTGGATACTGCGTGCATTTCCATAAAGTACTCAATGATATAGAGCGCTGAGATGTTTGTGAGAAGGAGTTGTACCGCAACCATCTCGGTTGGTAGTATGGACAAGGACTGCATGTCCATTCCATCAGCTAGGCTACATGCCACTTGGGATGGCCAACATTGGTGTCCAATTGATGTCCCTATCAACATCTGGCTTGACGTAAGTCCGCCTCTGTATGAATGTCCAACTTGGAGCCGGGTGTTCGAGAAATCGTGGGAAATTTAAAGAGGTCTGTGAAGCTCGCATAGGAGGATTCAACGAAAGGACCCTATTCTCGTGCTGGAAAGAATAGAACTTCCCAAACTTCGGGTCTCAACCAGAAGTTATCGAGAAAGAAGGCAGGCTGTGAACACTACACATCACCGCCTTGACTTCCTAGGGTTTCATGGACTCCCACGTCACCCAGCAGCAGACATCTTCGACAGGAGATATGGCCCAGATCTCAATACACCACCTCTTTATCCGCTCTGCGATTTTGTTCGATTGAGTAGTCTGCGGCTGCAAAGTACGATCAATCTGGACTCGATGTTTTGTGGTTTTCATCCGCTGGGGGAAAGATGGCTGGGCCAGTCGAGGAGCCTACGAAGATTTCGGGGTTTTCGAGACTGGATTCTGCGACAAGAAAGATCAGAAGAGTCAACGACAATGGGGAGAACTGCGATGAAGAGCATACCTGCGACTCTCACGTCTTTAACTCCTTGCTACCAGCATTTTGATGGAGCCCAGCCATTCTCCGTGGTCGTGGTACCTGAACATTTTCAAGTTGGAATCGGACTCGGGACTGGAGAGGCGCGGATAAACCATAATTCCCCGCAGAGGCGCTACCCCACCTCGCCAATGCAGGCCCACCCACTACATCAACTGATGATTGGGGCGCATACAATTGGAAGCTGATCTTCACGATGCCATCACGAAGAAAGATGCTTGTTTTGCCGTCAGACACTCCTCTCCGCACACATCGATCTGGGGCAGGATACATTTTTCCGTGACCGTCCATGGAGTGACGGAGTCATGATCGGAGGTATAAGTATGCCTTTCTTCCATTTCCTTGTGTTGAGCTTGCTTCCAGCACTGTGTCACCATGTCTGTTTTCTCACGTATATGCTTGGCTGCTGCCATCTGTTCTCAGGCTGTATCAGCGGGTCCCAAGTATCCCAGGGCTGAGAATGTCCCCCGAGCTTACGGCAACTCAAGTGCGGTATCTCTCGATATTCTCACGAAGACTGGGGTCCGAAATGCCACAGCTCCCGATCTCTATGGCTGGATGTTTGAGGATATCAACCATTCTGGTGATGGTGGTCTTTATGGAGAGTTGCTGACCAACAGAGCCTTCGATGGGTCAAATATTGGATGGGGAACAATTCCGGGCTTTACAGGACCAAGCATCACATACCAGGAAAACACTTGTGAAGCAACAGGTTGGTGAACTCCCGAATTCTTGAGCCGTACTGACGCTTCAGGTCCTGTCATCACGGGTTACAAACCACTAGGAGGAACACAAATTCGCCTCGATGCCTTCCACCCATTGACATATTCGCACCGGACCGTGCTCGCAGTGGATATACCTACGACTCCGGGCTCAGAGCCTGTTGGGTTCGCCAACCTAGGCTGGTGGGGCATTCCCGTCACACCACAGACATACAACGTCTCTTTCTTCGTCTACCCAGATCAATTTAAGAATCAGGCCAACTTGGCGACTGCCATCACCATTTCTTTGCAGTCGAACACTACTGGAGAAATCTTTGCATCGACAGTGATCCCAGCACAATCTTGGAACGTCGTGAACTACACTTTCATCTCTACAGAGCTTGTCAGCAATGTCTCTGCTCCAGATTCCAATAATACTCTCGCCATCACGTTCGATCCTGCAGCTGCAGCAGGTCAGACATACTACTTTGACCAGATCAGTTTGTTTGGAGAAACATTCAAGGGCTACCAGAATGGTTTGCGAAAGGACTTGGCTCAGAACATCTACGACTTGAAGCCAAAGTTTCTGAGATGGCCAGGTGGAAACAATATTGAGGGCTTCTCGTTTCAAACAAGGTGGAAGTGGTGGGAGACGATTGGACCTCTTGAGGATAGATGGCCAAGACCAGGAAATTGGGGTGAGTTGTTCTGACAGTTAAGGAACATTGCTGATTTGCCTAGAATATTACAATACCAACGGCCTTGGCTTGATGGAATTTCTCGAATGGACCGAATCAATGGAGATGGAGAATGTCCTTGCCATTTACAGTGGTTATTCTCTTGGAGATTCTGATGAAGGCGATGCTAATGAATACCCCTCGTCCGATGCCGCCCTGTACCCACTGCTGAAGGAAGCCCTGGACGAACTTGAGTTCTGCATGGGCTTGACAGACACTTACTGGGGCGGAAAGCGTGCAGAATATGGCCACCCAGAACCCTTCAATATCAAATATGTCGAGATTGGCAACGAAGATTGGTTCGGCCAGAATTACCCATTCCGATTCAAGTATCTCTACGATGGATTGAAAGCTGCGTATCCAGACATCATTTACATCAGCACGGCGTACAACGAAAATGCGGACTACACGATTGACATTCCAGAGGGAGCCATGTGGGACACGCATCACTATGAGCCTCCTGCGTTTTTCATCGACGGATTCGACTTTTACGATAACTGGCAGGAATCGACCAACAACACCAACGTCACTGTTTTCATTGGAGAATATTCTGTGTTCCAAATCGATACTCCTTCCGAAGTGGACAACTTCTCGGATCCTTCAGACATTCACATCTTCTATCCTCGTCTTCTTTCGGCCATCGCAGAGGGTGTATACTTACTTGGTGCGGAAAGGAATCCAAATGTCGTCAAGCTGAGTTCCTATGCACCAAGCTTACAGAACTGGAATTGGTATAACTGGACACCGAATCTGGTTGCATTTGATGCCAATCCCTTACATACAGTGTTGAGTGTTAGCTACTACCTTCAGAAGCTGTTTAATGAGTATCGTGGGACAGAATCTGTGGAAGTGACGAATTCCGAGGGAGACTTTGGACCATTGTACTGGGCGTCGTCCGTAGATGGTGGTGAGAGCGTCTTTTTGAAGGTCATGTAAGTCTGCAGCATTTCTTCTTTTGATTGAGCTGATCACGATAGAAATGTTAATGCGACAACCGTTCCTCTGAACGTTGCGATCGAATCTAAGTGGACATCGGTCAATGGATCTATCATGACGAATGCCGATCCAAATGGATTCAATTACAAGAACAATGCGACCGCAATTACTCCACAGCCACTGAACCTCACTTCGACGAAGCCTGCTTCAGATGGTAGTTGGATTTGGGATGTCCCGTAAGTATCTCCTTTGTTCGGGAAGTTTATCACTGATGTGTTGTCCAGAGGATATTCGATTACAGTTCTGCAGTTCAATTTGTAGATAGCGATGAATCACTGTAAAGAGACTCTAGTCTCAGTTACCCACTCTTTCTTCTTGCGATTTTGTTCACGGACCATCAAAAATCTGGGTTATCAAGCCAATACCTTGATTGATTTTGTTCTCAGCTTCATTTGATCCCCTGCTGCTTTCGATTCAAGATCCTAATGTCCATGGCTTTAAGCGAATTGTGGGACTGCTTCGCATCTGTTGAACTCGGCCTTTGCTCCTGCTTGATCTACGTACATCATGTCAAGTGTCAAAGTTGACAGCCATGATCGGACGATAGAAGAATCGGAGTCGTGACCAGAGCTTGCTTCTCATTCAAGGTATCTGTACATTGGTAATCTTGTCTTTAGTCCGGCTCTGCGAATGTCACACAATCGGGCGCAGTCTGTCTCGATCCCCGTCAAAAGCCTCACAACCACTATCTCGAAACCCTATGTCGGGAAGGCCAGAGGATTAGTGTCCTGATTGAACCAATTTGGTTGCGATGAATGCGAAACGAGGTTAGCGTCATTTTCGGAGAAGTCCCATGGTCAACTTAAGTCCAGCATTAACTCCGGACTATACTCTCTTCACTATTATATAATAAAGGATCGAGATGTTCCATTCAAAGCTTCATCAATTCATTCCTCATCATTCTCTTTCACGCAGAACGAGCTCCGTTTGAACATGGCCCAACAATATGCCAAGGATCAGCCTGCAGGCTTTGTCAATCGCATTGAGAGAGTTGCGATTGTAGGAGTAAGTCAAATTAAATCTCATGTAGCTTGTAGCTAACAAAGACCAGATCGGTGGCCGGATCGGAAGTCACTTCGCAGAAGCTCTCTTGAAAACAGGAAAACATACAGTGACAGCTCTCGTCCGAGCTGAGTCGAAGAGTGTGCTTCCAAATGGCGTCAAAGCAGCTCCAATCAATTACGACGACGAAGAAACCTTGGTAGCTGCTCTTCAAGGACAGCAATTCCTTGCTATCACTCTGTCGGTCTCTGCCCCTCCAGATGCACACTCCAAGTTGGTGAAGGCTGCAGCAAAAGCAGGTGTGCCATATGTCATGCCCAACATTTATGGCAGCGACGTCTTCAACGAGCGTCTCATGAAAGATCGCATCTATGACGTGGATTCACGATACAAGGAGATCGAGAGCTTGGGCGTCAGCTCTTATGTCATACTAGTTTGTGGCTTTTGGTATGAATGGAGCTTGGCATGCCCTCCGCCATGGTTTGGATTCGATGTCAAGAACAAAAAGGTGACATTCTTCGACGATGGAAAGACTCGCATCAATGTCAGTACTTGGCTTCGATGCGGAAGTGCTCTTGCCGGTTTGTTGAGCTTGAAAGAACTTCCCGAGGATGAGAACGACAAGTCGCCAACTGTCTCGAAGTGGAAGAACAAGGCTTTGTACATTGATAGTTTCAAGGTCAGCCAGCGTGATATGCTGGATAGTATTCACAGGATCACTGGAACGACTGACAAGGATTGGGAGATTGATTCTGAGCCAAGTATCACGCGCTACGAGAATGGGAAGGCGGAGATGAAGAGCGGAGTCAGAACTGGGCTTGCCAAGCAGATGTATTCTCGTATCTTCTTTCAGAACGGAGATGGAGATTATGAGTCCACTAGAGGTTTGGACAATGAGTTGCTTGGGTTGCCGAAGGATGATTTGGACGAGGCTACCAAAAGAACTTTGGATATGGTGGAGAGTGGATGGAGTCGGACAGGATAGGAGGGGTTCATTTGTGTAGATGACAGTGCCTGCAGTATGAAGTTTTCCTGTCAACTGAAAGTGAAAAGATCTAAGGAAGGAAATGAAATTCGTTGCAATTCCAGTCATTTGAAACTGAGTTTAGAGATAAAAACGGGTGAAGCTATGGTGCCTTTTCTCAAGACTGGATCTTAGCATAAATTGTATGATCTCCGTAAGATCCAAGAAAGTTTCGAACATTGTGACTAGAAATTGTACCAACTTTGAGCTGGACATTCGCGAAACTGAGTGAATCTGAGGTGTGTGGACAGGTGAAGAAGGGAAGCGTTAAGCGAGCTGATGCCGGACATTCTACGTCCATGCAAAGACCCTGCAGGTGAACTACAATTGAGCCAATCAGGAGCCTTCTTGAAACTGAATGGAGGAGCTTTTATTGGCCGTGCATTAGCTCGACCAAGTGCTGCTCAACTTCTTTGAACCTTCTCTAAGTCTGCACACGATATCATCCTCTGCTACCTCCAAATCCAAGTCCTAGACTCCTACGCCCAGTACAATGCACCTCCTCGCCGCAATTGTCGGTGTTCTCAACTTTGTCACACTCATCGTGGCACAAACGGGTCCTCAGGCTTCAAAGATTCCTCCCTGCGTGGTAAGTACCGCCTCTGCTCCTCGAAGCCGTATTGATGATCGGCCAGCTCCCATGCGACACCAAAGCTATCGCAACTACAACATGCAATTCCACTGATATACCCTGCCACTGCGACCAAAAAAACAAGATATTGACTAGTATCATCCCTTGTGTGCTGTACGGGAGCAATTGCACAGCTCCAGCTCAAGACTTGTTCAGTGAGTGATTTTATCAACCTCTGCCTACCACTACCTCTAGAAATCGCACTTATTATGGTTAACTATGCGGCTCGGCACGCGAGATGACCCCTGGCTCAGGGGTCTTGCACGGAC